>NC_037307.1:164200-165219 GCF_001040885.1 Strongyloides ratti
TTTATATAGGGTCTACCTTCAAAATTTTTTTATATCTTTAAGTACTTGCGAGATATAAAAAAATGGTGACAATAAATTACGCGCGAAAAAGTACCAAGTTTCATATCTCAAGAACCATTGAAAATAAAAAAATATTTTCAACGTACGGTACATCTTAAATTATGAAAAAAGCTCAGCGCATCAAGTTTCATGTTTCTATGACTTCATTAACCTGAGTTATCGCTAGTTTCTTAAAATAATTTTTTAATCATATTTCTTATCATATCTTCATTTTTAAAAGTCCTATAAAGATGTGAATAGGCTTAATAAATTTCTCGTAAAAAATTGATCTAGAAAAAAGTATTTATTTTCAAAATTTACGATATTATCATAGAAATCGAAATTTACAAAAAAATATTCCCCAATTTTGCCCCTCAACTTTGAATCCTTATAACTCCTGAAATTTTAATTTTCAAATATTGTTGATTATATTCAAAATTCATCCCACTTTAAGGGCTATCGAATGAATATAGTAGCATATTCAATTTCCAAAAAAAGTTGTTTTTCTTTGTTCACATTTTTAGAGGTAAAGTCGAAAATCTAGAAAATTTTCAGCCAATTTTCATATCTCTGAAAATAATAAATTTATAGCTATGAAATTAACTTAACTAGACCAAATTTTGAATAGAAATCGAATAAAACTAGTTCTACTTTCATAGGATAAGTATTTGCTGAGATACTGAAAAGTCAGAAACAATGAATATTTTAGAAAAATTTCCGCCCTTGGTCATATCTCGCTTCAAAACCAAGATAAATGAAATCAGATTTCTACAATCGTTTTCTAATGAGTTTTCAAGTGGGGTCTACCTTCAAAATTTTTTTAAACCTTAAACCACTTTCGAGATATAAAAAAATGGTGACAATGGATTACGCGCGAAAAAATACCAAGCATAGTATTTCAAGAACAGTTGAAAATTTAAAAATCTTTTCAACGTAGGGTATACCTTAAATTATGAAAGAAGCCCAGCGCATCTGGTTTT